>NC_141392.1:24150324-24182617 GCF_034619465.1 Leptosomus discolor | reverse complement strand
TAAAGAAGAGAGAGAACGAAAGAGAAGGAAGGGAGCGTGGAGGAAGGAGGGAACCGAGAGCCTTCCCAGCCGGGTACATCGTTTCGGACCCCCGCCTGCCGCCACGACGGCCCGGAGGGCCGCACCGCAGCCCGGGCCGCTCGGCCGAGCCGCAGCGAAGGCGCCGGGACCGGCGGGGGTCCGGCCTGCCGCCCACCATCCCCCCATCCCCCCGCCCGGTGCCCCCCTCCCTTCCCTCCCCTCCGCGAAGCGACACCGCGGAGCCCGTCCCGGAGCCCATCCCGCCGCCGCCCGCGCTTACCCATCTCCCGGCGCAGGGGCAGCGCCGCTCCGCCCGGGGAGGGGGCACTGCCTGCCTGCCGCTCCGCAGACCCGGCCCCGGCTGCCGCCGGCCCGGCATAGAGGGCCCGAGGATCAGCGGAGGGTGGGCGGGCGCCGGTGGCGGGGGTGTCCTGGTGGTGCCGGGCCGGTTCCCCGCTCGCGGGGAGCCCCCGCCGCTACTTGGGATCAATTTGACGTGGGAAACACGTCAATCTCGGCCGTCACGGTGGAGGCGCCGCCGCGGGCCGCCCATTGGCTCCCGCGCCGCTCCTAAATGGCCGCGGCCGCCGCTCCCCGCCGCGGAGAAGTGGGGGGGAGAAGGGGACGGGGATGGGGTGGGGGGACACACATGGCACCCTCCGTCCGCCCCCGCAGGGCCAGCGCCCAGCCAAGGCTGCCCGCACTGTCCCCACGGGACGCCCCCCCAACAGCACACGACACCCCCCCGCGCCCGTTTTAGGGATGCCGAAAGACGGAGCGGAATGGACCATGGGGGTCCCCACGCCCCCCTCTCCTTGAGGTGGCAATGTGTTCCCCCCCTCCCGCCCTTTCTCCGCACCCCTTCCAACGTGGGACGCGGACATGGGCACCTGCCCCGCCACCGGCCCCGACGGCCGCCGCAGGGACGGGACCTACGGGTGGGGACATCACCAGGGGCTCTGGGGGAGGGGGGAACTTGTGATTTCGGGGAGAGCTGCCGGTGCGGGGGGTCTGCTCAAGGCCGGGGCCGGACCCCTTCCCCTCCGGGATTCCCCTGCAAACCTGCTGCCGCCCGCTCAGCATCGAAATCCGCCTTTTTCTTAGCCGAATAATAACGCAGCCTCGTAAAACGTGGAGGAGGACGAGGGTTTTGGGGGATTTCTGTGGATTTTTTCCCTCTCCAAGAAAGGTCGATGGGAAAGAAGATCGTGAGTGTTTCTCCGCTAAACGACTGAAAGCGGAGGGGGAGAGAGGGGGAAAGCGCCTCACAGCCAGCCGCAGGCATCGCCTTTGCAACCGTATCGAAAACCCGCTCCTCAACGGGTTTTAAATTGGGGGTATCGGGGGGACAGGCGGGCAGCGGCACCGGGCAGTGGCGGGCAGGCAGCGCCCATCGCCCCGGCGTTCGGCCTCCCCGCCTGCAGCGCGGGCAGCGGAGGGCTGGAGAGGCAAACGGTGTCTCCCGCCAGGGGCACGGCATCCATGGGGGGACGGGCACAGGGAGAAGCCCACCCAGCTGCCCCCTTCTCTCCTACCCCGCCACGCCTGGGATTAAACCCCTGCGCCGCCGCCGGGGTCGGGGCAGAGGGCTGGGAACGTTGGGAACGGTCGTTGGGAAAAGAGAGCGGATCGATTAAAGAGCAGCTGAGAATCGCAAAGGGATGGGTGCCCAGTGTTTGCCTCCCCCCCTCCCCGGCTACAGCCCCCGGGCGAGTGCCGTGGCGATGAGTTTACCGTTCTCAGCCTCCGGCTCATCGGGGCGGCAGCCTGCGGGCAGGAGGCGATCGAAAAGCGGCCGAGGCAGCCAGGTGTCTTCCCCTCTGCCCTGGTAATTCAACGGGACGATTTTTTTCGGGGCGTGTGGGGGTCCCCTCCCACCTTTCTCCTCCCGTTAGGGGGACTCTTACCGTGATGGGCACACCCGTGACCACGGCCGGCTCGCCGCCCTGCTCCGTGGGGATGGAGTGCTGCGGGAGGCTTTCCCTAGGTGTTTAAAGAAAAAGAATACAACCACCCCAGCAGCAGAAGCGACACACACACGCAACCGCCTCGCCGGGCACCTGCTGCGGGAGCTCCCCGCCTCCCAGCCGCATTCACCCGTGCCTCTTCTTCGCTCCCGCCGGGGGCTGCCCCGGTGGCCTTTGCCTGGCAGGCTTTGAGCAAGAAAGGGCAAGAGTTTGGCTTCATTAGAGAGATCGGGAGATGTGGCCGCGGGGTTGAGCGGCTGCCTTGTACCGGCAGGAAAGGGTCCTCCCCGGCCCAGACCGGTGCAGGCGCGTGTGTCTGGGAATAGCGGGGAAGGAAAGGAAGAAGACGAAAAGGAGAAGAAATCGAAGAGGGAAAAGCAGAAGACAACGAAGAAGAAGGAAAAGAATAATATAAGGAAAACGAAAAAAGGAAAGACGAAGGAGAAGGGAAATGAGAATAAAAAGAAAACGAAGGAGGAAAAGAAGAAGTAGAAAATGCAGAAGGAAAAGAAGAAAAAAGGAAAAGAACAAGAAGAAAAAATAAAAAGAAAAGGAAAAAAGAAATCAACAGAGAAAAGATAAAAAGATAAAGGAAACATGAAAAGAAGAAAGGGCAGGGGGCTGCGGGGAGCAGGGCAGGGCAGAGCAGCCGGCAGGCAGGCTCAGGTAGGGGTGCGGGCAGGGTGGTTTCTTCTCTCGCCCTCGCTAAGAGGGAAAGGCAGCAAGCACCCCCTCCGGGGGGGTCTCGTGTCTCGGGTGCAGCCGGCCCCGGCGTGCCGAGCCGAGTCGAGCCGCCCTCGCACTGCCGGGCCCGGCTGCTGGGCGAGAAGCGCCGCTGGTGACGCCAACCCGGCTCACCGAAGGGGCGATAAACTAATTCGTAGTATACCCCAAATGCTCTTCGTGGTGATCAGCGCCTCATAGACACACGGGGTCTGCCCGGCACCCCCAAACCTGCTGTCCCCCCCGGAGTCCAGCCCCTCCCGCCCGCTCCCCCACCTTGCTCCGAGATGGTTTGAATTTGCTCCGGCTTTTTTCCGCCCCTTCCATCCCTCTTTCCTCACTCCTCTCTCGGCCCCTCTCGGTTCACCGCCGCTCCCACCCCTCTCCGCTTTTGATTTAGCGTCGTGAGCTCATGGTCCGGCATGGAAAACGTTACGCTGCGATTAAAACTTGGGGGGGGGTGGTCCCTGTGTCCCCCCCGGGGTGAGGGACAAGCTGCCCCGGACCAGGAAACCCTCCCCCAGAGCGGGGGCAGCCGCTCCCGGGAGCTGCCGCGACACCTCCGCTCCTCGGCTCAGAAACAGATAAATAACTTTAAAAAAAAAAAAAAAAAAAATTTATTGCTACTGCTGTGACGAAAACTCAGGGGAAAAAAAAATATCCCCTTATTTTAACTATATTTGCAAAAGCTGTTGGACATTTGTGTGTTTTTTTTCTGCTGTGCCGTGCCTTCCAAGGAGCTGAGCTTCATGTGACAGATGCACGATCTTGTTAGCTTTACTGAATGAAAATACGTATCAGCAGCGAAGCAGGTAGCTTTGAAAGGTTTTTTTTTATTTTGAAATAGAAATAGCAAGAATATTCCTCTACTGCGGCAGCTGTCACCTAGTGTAGTTAAAGGTAGGGGTTCCCGCGTGTTTCTCCTTTATTTATTTCGTACTCATTAACGATTGAGAAATGCTGTGGCTCTTAGAGGGGGTATTTAGTTTAGTCATGGTTATGGAGCTCGTTTTCTGTCACGATCAATCAAAATTGGAAAATCCTATTGCAGCGGGTTCAAAACGAGTGCCCGCTCACAAAAGGCATGCTGCAAAGCACAACGTTTCTCCCTGGCGAAGCAGAGTGCAATATTATCTGGGTGCCTGTGCGTGTGCTTTTTGTGTCAGAAGGATCACAAAATCACTTCTGACAAATTTTTTTTCTTGAGCATTTTGACACTGGTTAAATATAGAGAGTTGAACAATCCTGCTGTCATGACAAAAAATGCTTTCGGTTTTTTGAAGAAAAGGCTTTGAGAGCTCAAAAAATCAAATCATTCTTCAAAGCTTAATGTGCTGTCTGAGCCATTTGGTTTAATCATATATTTCAGTTTGGTAAAGGCCACAGGTTGAGTAATTAACGATAACTTGGTTTCATTTGTCAAAAGCAATTTAGCTGTATAAAATATACTCCACTGCAAGCCAGCAGTCTCCTCGATTCCACAAGGAAGGAAAAAAAATACCCAAAACCCCCATATTTTTTTTTAATTTTTTTTTTTTTTCCTAAAGACTAAGTTTTGATCACAGGACTATGCATCAGATTCTTAAGGTGAAAGTGACAGCAGGATCCTGGATCCTTAACAAAGTCTGTCCAGTTCTTGTGCAAAACATTGCTGACCTAGGGACAATACAGATAATTTAAAATTATTGCCCTTGCTTAAATAAAAAGCAGTGGATATGTCGTACCTTTCTTTTTTCTGACAGCATCATTTTCTTCTCCTTTTCTGCCCGTAAACCACTTCACATCACTTGTAAGTCACTGTGGGTGGATTTGAAATCTCTTAATGCCCTGAGAAGCATGTAGACAGTGAGAGGATTTTATAGTTACAGCCTGGATTTGCCTGTCTCCCCTCAGCTATAGGGGTGCACAGCTGCAGGCCATCACCTTCCCTTACTAAGTATTGAAATTTTAAAAGTACAAAGCCATTTGAGAACAATATTAAAAAACTCTCAATGCTAACGGCATGCTGGAGTGTCGGTTTGCAGGCTGTTGGTAGAAGAGGGTGAGCGGGATGGAGGCTGCCTGCTCCGGCTGGCTGTCTCTTGAAGGACGGGGCAAACAGAAGCCTTTTCCTTGCAAAGGCTTAGTACTACGAAAAAGACATCTGTCAGATTTATGCAAGGGGGACTGGCTCACAGGAATGGCTTCGTTAACTGGCAGGGTCAGTACTGGAATTCCGTTCAGCTGCCTGGGGATGGACTGGGCTGGACTGCCCTGGCTCCTCGCTGCAGGAGGAGGACTCTGAGGACAGGAGCCTTGGGGAACACCACCACATCACAGCATTGCAGCTCCAGCCTGTCTTCCCAGCGGAGGAGTTTGGGGAGGACAAAAGCATGTGCACATCCTTTAAACAGCAAGTATGAAACCCTAATTGCACATAGGACAGCACTGCTCTCCCCACACTCACGCAGCCTCTCTCACTGCTGGACACAGTGGCATGGAGTGAGGGGTGAAATTCCTGAGACCAGCAGCTGAGCATCTCTTTTTATGGGTTTATTAGGGCTTAGATTCAAATCGCTGTGGGAGCCACGCTCTGACATGCAAGATCGTTGCAGGGGCTGTCGCAGGTGCTGTAGCCGCTTGCAGGTGGTGAATTTGTGCCCAGGTCCCTGGGGTGTGTGGCAGCACCTGCTCTGCTTCCACAGGTAGGAAACAAGGTCTTGCACCACAGCCACACTGGCTGCAGTCCAGGAGGCAGCTTTCTGCATCCTTTTGCTTTATACAGCCTTCACAGGAGAATTGAGAGCCAAGGGCGTCACTCAGCTTTTCAATTTCCTCGGTTTGCCAAAACCATTGCAAAAAGTCACCTTTCAACTTCTGCTTTCAGGTCTTTATCTCACCTTTGAGGCACAGAAGACATCTTCTGCACTGCCCCCTCCCATGCTCTTCCCAAGGCAAGAGCAAACAGCCACCCCTCTCCTGCAAATGCTCACACAGCGCTGAGAATCCACAGTCCTTGTGACTTTGATGGGAGCTGTAGGTGTTGTGAGAGATGATTAGTGCCTTCTCCGATTAAGTCCTTGTCTCCTGGCTGGCCAGCTGCCCCTGAGACTGCTGGAGTCAGTGTCTGACTTTCTGCTCACTTTAGTGACTTATTTCTTTTGTCCTACAGTGCACTGAAAGAGAAACAAAAAAACCTGCCAAATATTTTCCTTTAGATTAAGCTCTTGCTTAATGTTAAGCCCATATGGAAGTCTTCCGGAGTGTAAATCTCTGCAACATCAGCTTATTAGCTTATGCCCAACTTTGCAAACAAATGCTGCACGTGCTCGCCGACAGAAGGGATGAAGGGCTGCTAAACCTATTCCTTTGTTTTCCTATTGAAATGGTTTTCTCATGACCATAATGAAGTGGGAAGGCTGCACACTTGGCAAAGAAACGGATGTTAAGTTGTGCTGGTGGAAAAACACATCGTGTAGGCTGAAACAGCACTGGGTCAGCTTGTTGCATTTGGCACCACACATACGGAGAGCAGCAGCACACCGAATGGCGCGCACATGGCCCCAGGGGAAGAGCAGGGAATCTCCTTCTCGTGGAAAATATTTCAGATGAGATTCGGATACCTTCGCTCACACTTAAGTCAGTCAGGCTTCATGGCACGGATCCATCTGGCCCATGACCCCCAAGCTCTTAGAAATGCTCCTCCATTGGGTTTGTGGGGGATCTTTTCATCCCTAGGGAGTCCTGGAGAAGGACCATGGGGACAAAAAGGCGGATATGTACATCAGAGTGACCTGAGCTAATGGTTTGGAAGAAATCAGAATAAATAATCCATTCACATCTTACAGAGGAATAACCTGCCCTGCCTTTCAGACAGCAAAGGGCTCCATGAACCTGAAGACGAGGTCCCACCTGAGGCCAGGCTCTCCTCCTGGTGTGAGAACCTGCAGCCAGCCGAGGGGTAGGGGCAACTCTGGCCCCTATCTTGCAGGTCACCTGCCCCACCACCTGCGAGGACGTGCCTCACAGGCCACTCGCTGGCAGCTGTGGCAAACGAAGGTACCTTCCCCATTAGTTCGCCTCATGCATTTTGGTTGGTGTTAGGGGTGGTGAATGATGCAACAGGTTAAATTTTATAGTGCTGGGCTGTGAATATATCAGATCTTTGGCAGCTCTTTACGACCTGGTGCCACACTTCATAGCTCTTAACAAGGGCACTGTATGAGGTATGCGCTCAGCATGTTGTTCCAGCAAGCCAAAAGCTGCATTTCACGGTGTTGTACCAAAGCATTTCACAGAGTTCAGAGCCATTTAGTGGCAGGTAAACTCTTTTCAGGGATCATTTCACAGCACAAACTTGCATCAATATGAAAATGAACCAAGGTAGCAAGGCAAGGGTGAGGTGAGCAGCAGAGAATATTATAACCATCATAAAGATTCTGAATAATCATCACAAAACTCTGTTTATTTCTCCCTGTATGCAGCACAGGGGATACAAAATGGGATTTACATCATGTGAAGCTGTGAAGAGCTGCCTTGTCCATTCTTGCCAGCTCCTTCAGCCCTGAAGCACCTCTCTGGTGACTGCTCCAGTGATGCTCCCTTTGCTTCTCATTCCAGCCTGCACATGTTGGCAGCGTGCTCCTCGCACAAGCCCTTAAAATTAAAAGTAAGGGGGAAAAGAAATATCTTATACAGAGATGGGGCTGGTGGTACAACCGTGATCCTTTTCCCCTGCTATAGAAAAGAGGGGGAGCCTGTGACATGGGTGGCAATGTGGCTGTGAAGGAACTACTTCAAATGCAACTGGCAGCAGCTGGAGCCCAATGTTAGATGAACCTGTAAGACACTCTTCTTGGCAAGGCCAGTGTTTGCCCTGGGCTCATACTGGCTTTATGCCCTGCTCCCTTAATAAAAGCACCCACAGGCAGTGATGGGTGCTGTACAGGCCTGGTACCAAACAGGGTCACGCTTAGGAATGAATTATTTTGGAATGTAAGCTATTGCTCAGTTCCCCTTCTCCCCCTGAATCTACAGGGCTGGCGAGAGGTGAAGAAAACAAACAAAAAAATAGTTATTTAGGTCCCTGTGTATTGTTTTCATTGAAGTCTGTCTTCAAGGGAAAACAAGTCCTTTGAGCAAAATGGGTCTTTTTTTTTTTTTTTTGCAGGGGTGTGGTGTTGGGTGGAAATATTTTGAGATGCAAAAGACAGTTTTCTGACTCTGTTTTTTAGATGGATGAGATAAGAGAAAACGACTAGTCCTGTATGGCTGGAAAAGTTTTCTTTTCATTTCAGGGAAAAGCCAAAATAGGTTTTGATCTCTGGTTTGGGTTTGATGGGAGATGCTCTATTAGATTGCTTTCAAAGAGAGAAAAATCCTCACAGCTTGTTCCATTTCAATTTTTTTTTGTGGAAAACAGACATAACATTTTGCAGTAAGCTCTTGTAAAAAATATATTCGTGGCACCAGCCTGCAGCTGTGAGGGCATATGGAGCGGCAGGAGAGCTGCTGAATAACGTGACCATGTTATCACAGTCACTTCTTCAAACCAGGACCTCACTTTCAGTTGCACCCTGAAACCTTCCACCTTCTCCTGGCTCCTCTTTGCCTCTGCCTCAGGGCTCACCCAAGCCCAGACCTGGTTTCACTGGCACGTGTTGGGATATAGTTAATACAACTATCATTTGAAATCAGATGTCATGTGAGGCTTGTTGCAGCAAGTCAGGTAAAAGACGCACAGCCCCCTGTCCCCAGAAATGGGCTTAAAAAGACCCTTTCTTGATCTGTACCCTCGGAAGCAATTTCCAGAATAGAGGGACTTGCTGATTTTTTTTGCATAACACACCAATGGATTTAACCTACGGGGATTTGTCTAGCCCTACAAGCACCAGTGGGCAGGGGAGAGCTGGGAGATGAAAGCAGACCTGACCAGGAGCTGACCAGGACTCACAGTAATTTCATCCTGCAGGAAGCCGGGCATCTTCCAGGGAGCTTGCACAAACCTGGCAGCTCCTTCTTTCTGTTGAACCCATGCCCACGACACCAGCTTCTAAAGTTCTTTAATAACAAATGAAACATGTTGTATGTGATTGCTGCTGCTGCTTTCTGGTAGAGTTCCTGGAACAGCAGTGGTGGGAAGGAGCGGTGAGCGTTGGGACAGGAACGCCTGCGTCATTGGCTGCCATCGTCGGGATGGGGTCTACGGACTGCAAACAAAGAGCAGCTCCTTTCTGGAATTCCCCCTCTAAATCAAACGCCACTCCTGCAGGGAAAGCGAACAGGTTATTTGAGTTATTGTGTGTTACTGGACACAGGCAATGCCAGAAGCCACAGCAGTATAGCCATTCACTGTTCCTGAATCTAATCTGAACAGCTCTGTTCTGGATGTTAAGATTTATTTGTGCAGTACCTATGGTCCAGTCGTCTGGTACAAACCTTCACTGCCTCCACGCTCCCTCTGCCTTTGTTCATTCCTTCTTCTCCAGAAAGGATTTAGATGTGGTTAGCAGTGCCCTAGCCTCACTGCTCCCATCACCGTTGGGACTAACAGCTCCTGGCTTAGGATGGGTAAAGCCATCCCCAGCCCCTGTGCACCGAGTGCCGAATCCTGCCCTCACCTCCACACCCTGAGAAAAGCCAGCATTGCCATCACAGAGCTGGGTTCCCCCTCAGCCTGGGTGAGCGAGATCCTCATGGATGGACGGGCAAACAATTTGGATAAAATGTGAATGAAACAATGTAAGAGGAAAATGGAAGGACAATTTTTAAAGGCTGCACACAAACAATGCTTCCTGCTATTAATTCAAAGGCATCAATAGCTGAGTGCTTTCAGCGCACAGTATCTATTCTGTTTTCCATTTATGTGCTAGAATTGTGGTAGATGTCAGGAGAATTTAATACACATGATGTAGGCATATGAATAAGCTGGATCCTTTTCTGGGAACAAGTATTCATAAGTCTCCATGTGGTTCCACATCTACAAAGACATGGGTATTTATTTCATGAGATCTGGACTCCATTTCAGGAAAGAAAAATCCCACTAAAGCCAATGGGGAATCTTTCTGTTCACGTCAATGGATCTCAGAGTCCTGATTCAGGAATGCACTTAAAACACATGCTTAACTTTAAAGCCAGGCTTAAGTCTCACTGAAGTCCATTAGATGTAAGCATATGCTTTTGCTGAAAGATGAGGAATTCAAACAAGCATTTATGTCCTTACCTGAATCAGAGCTTGACTCATGCTCACAGCAGAGCGAAGCTGAGGCTTGTAAAATAAATACTACAGAAATAGCACACATTTGAAGTTTTATGGGTCCACGTTGTCGGTCTGCATTATCCGGCCAGCGTGGGGGGAAAGGCTCTTTCACAGACGGAGGCAGGGCTCCCATTTCCCAGAATTGTCTGGGTAAACACGGCCGATGTGCATGGCCAGCAGCAAGCCTCTTGGTGCGTGGCAGTGCACGGTAGCCAGCAGACCAGCCAGTTTTTGGGGAGGCTGCCCTGCCCTTCCCCTCTCAGCTATCATTTCCCCTGTGTTAGTGAAGCTCAGTGGGTGATTTTCTGCACTCTCACCACAGCCCCTGTTGCCCTTCTCTTGGCTTTGGGGTTTGTGGTTTTTTATCAGAAAAAAAAAAAGTCAATTTGTCCAAATGAGTGCACTCTCTTACAAAATGACGAGTTTTTTGGGGAGGAAAAAAGACCCTGCTGACCCACAGCAGAGCACAGGCTCCCAGCCCACTGGGGGCTCGTGCCTTGCCACCGCACAGCAAGCATAGACCCCCACCTTGTGTCAGGGCTGCCCAACCACTTCAGGCAGAAAGACACCTCTGTCTTCCCCTGACAAGCGCTCAGGTGTCCTGGCTTCTTGCTGGCATGAAAGCATTAGTTCCTCCCCAAAATCCTTCCTACAAAGCAGGCTGGCTTTGCCCAGGAGGCTGGAGGAAGCCCTAGCAGGTGCCACAGCCTCCCCAGGGTAATGGTCTGGACCAGGTTATTGTCCCGCCATGTACATGATACAATTTTGGGTGAGCAAGTGCAAGTCCTACAGGAGCCTGATGGCTTTGCACCCACCTTGGGTACAAACTGCTGCCAGCCAGGCTGCAGGGAAAGGATGCGTTATCGCTGGCAAATAACATTGGCAGGTTGAAAAATGAGTCTCTGGCTCAGGCAGGGAGAGAAGGGGATTTCCTGGAATGGCTGCAGGGTGGGACGGAGGGACTAGGAGAGCACAGGAGCAGGAGATTCTCTGGAGAGATGGACATCACCTTGTCCACTTCTGCTGTGTATTTTCCCTCTCCCAAGCCCTTACTCTGGCTTTTAGCAACCCACAGCTGAATGAGTGACCTGCTCCGGGCTCCAAAATTCAACATCTGCAGTGATTAATATCCTCAGGATTAAGTTCCTCTGATTTAAAACAACAGATAATGGCTAATAAAGGGAAACATCCCTATCATAAACACTGCTTTGGCATTTACCATTTGGAATAATTTACATTCTCTGGTCTAGTGGGTTTGTATCACCAGACTTAATGACTGTTTCTGTTTAATTTTCAGATGCTTAATTGCAGTAGAACACTTCAACACCATTAAATTAAAACAAGCTACCAGCTTTTCCCTGCCTAGGCTGCTGGCCTGGCTCCAAGTGACATTTAAAGTGATGTCAGATGTTTTATTCCTGCCACACAGGCTGCTCGCTTATGAACAAAAAGTGTGTGTGTGCGTTGGGGCAAGGGGGTACCTAAAGCCACTAACACGGGAGCATTAAACACAACATCCAGGCAGAAGAGAATTGGGATGAAGCTTGATACCCACAATTTCTTTCCCTCCTCCAGAGCAGATCTCCAGTACCTGGCTGTGCCGATGGCCAAGCTGCTGCCGGGTGGAGGCTTTGGGATCACAGAAGGACCCTAAAGTGGGAGCAGGCCCCAGAGAGGAGCCATCAGCCTGCAGCCTTGGCAGAGCTCCCTCTTCGGTCTGACACAAGATCTGCTGGGGCTTCGCTGGAAAATATCCCATTAAGGGGCTTTATCTTGGGCAATTTCACATCTTTGAGCAAATTTTCCAATGTGGAAGTACTTTTGGGTATCAGGTACCTATTAAAAAGGAGTAAGAGGAAATGGAGTTCCTCTATAAGTTAATATTCCTTGGTAATGGATGTTTAGAGTTAGTATGTGTCTTTACAATATCATTCATAGGGGTATTGTTTGCTTCTGACAGTTTTTCTTTTAAGATTAATGTGCTTATGAAAACCTTGTGCACTGCTCTACGAGGCAAGCTTGAAATCCATCAGCAATACCATCGCCATGACACAATGCTGGGAGAGCAGAGCAAATGACAAACAGAATCTGGTTTTTCAGAGACCAGTGTGTGTTGAAGAGAAACGATCTGAAGAGAAATTTGGCCTCTCTCCAGCCACCCTTCCTGTTCTGCTGTTGGCACTACCAGAGAAGAGGGAGAGAGTAAAAATACATGCGAGGGAGTGAAAGAAAACAAAATTAATTGGGGGAAAAAATAACTCAAACCTGCTAGTGTTTGGTCTCTTTTTAGCAAACAAGCATATGGAAAATTCATATAAAGTTTAAAGACTGTTTCAGCCAAACATGCTTGTTATACACATAAATAATTTCATCAGAGATCAGCGGAAACAATGCAATTAGAGGAGAGTTGCATTTAGCATGTTGGGATTGCATCCAGTTGACGTGCATCCTTGTGAAAATTCAAACATCATGGACCAGACCCTGAGCTACTCTCAACTGCCAAAGCTGTGTTGATTTTTTATTTTTTTCCTCATAGTTTTTTACATTTTCTTGCCTGACCCTGATTAGACAAGACAAGGGTCTGGCCTCACTACTGCAGGAGATAAACCAGCGTGCAGCATGAACATGCTGGGTTAAGCGTTACATGCTGTAGTTGGACACAGGGGAGCAGAGCGCCTCACAGGAGGTATGAAACCATTTCTAGTAGGCGATGGAGGGACTCAGCCTGCCCTAGCAGGGAGCTGCAGAAGGAGGGGGTGCTGATATACTGCTCTGGGAGGCCATGCCCCTTGTGGGGCCACCCAGACCATTCAGAAGCTTTGCAGAATATTGGGTGAAAATGGGTGACATTTGGAGGAAAAAAGAAAGTTAAATGTTGCTCTTGCTTGGGCAAAGGTGACCTTGTATTCACACCTGTGTCCTGGTCACCTGTAGGAAGGAGGAGACTGTCCACGTCCCATACAACAGGGCGGGGGGGGCTACATGAAGGCAACACCCTCTGCTCGCCCTGCTCAGAGACCGAAAAAGCCTTGAAACAACATTTGTGGCTGGTTACCTGATCCCAGTGCTGAGATGAAGGTAAGAACAGCCTGGATTCAGCCTCTCACAGTCCTGTTTCGATCATTATCTCAGGAGGAGACACAGTGCCCTATTTTTCTTTCTATTACAGCTATCTGAAACATCACACTTAAAATTAATTTCATTCTCCTGAGTTCTTTAGCAAACACAGGAGGCACGGACCTTGCAATGAATCTGCTTTCCTGATGAAAACTTGTGATGTTGTATTTAATAAAGCCTCTAATAAACCTGAAAGTGATTTATTTTTCTCAGAAAGCCCAACGATTGAAATCACCTGGGATTACCTTCCCATCTCCTCTAGGAGCCTGAGCAGCTCTTTCAGCTCTCTGAGGGAAGGAGACTGGCAGGGGATATCCATTCATTCATCTCTCTTTTTGACCCCTATTGCTCGGTGTCATCCCACACACTTTGCCATCTACTGGCAAACATGAACAGCAGCCTCAAAAAAAAAAAAATTTTCTACCAGTGAGATGCAGGGACTAGGGGACACCTCAAGCTGTGCCCCTACCCCAAGGAAGGGGCTCTCCTGAGCAGCCATGAGGACATGGAAAAGGCCCCAGAACTGCTTCTTATTACTCTGTCTACAGTAATTTTCGTCAGACCAGTTCAGGCACCCTTCTGACTGTGGGGGCCATCCGCAGCCCATTTTATTTCTCCATGATCAGCTGCTACTGCCTTGCACAGCACCAACACCACTGTCTCTTACTTATGAAACTTGTTGAGTCCTGAAATACGATTTAGTGACGCTGCAATGCCCGTTTTCCTGGACAACTTGCCACGGTGGATCATTGCCATGAGGGCTCTGGTTTCTACTCTTCATCAGCTGCCCTGTCACTTCTCGCTGTCACCATTGTCATTTTAGGATGGACGTTTGCAAAGCTGGACTGGCACAGGCAAGAGAAGCATGAGGAGATGAGACCCACCATGTCCACCCCTCCAGCTTCTGCCGAAAGATAACAGCAAGCAAATGCCTGCTTGCTAGGAAAGGGACTCCTGAAGGGGATATCTTTCACCTCTTTGTGACTTCTTCCACAAACACGTTGTCCTTCAACACCTTGTTGTTGAAAAAATCTCTGTCAATATAGCCTGAACTTCAAACTTGATACCATCTCTGTACCAAGAGGAACCGGTTGCACCAGAAACAGTGTTGTAAGAGATGTCTGTGCAGAAACCCAGACTCCTACCCCCAGCCCTCATACTGGGGCTTAGCATGCAGGTTGCTTTGTGGAAAGGCACTTCTAATCGCATAAGTGTGCAAATTCAGCCAGCCTGGGTGCATGGTGGCCAAGGCTTTCAGAAGTGGCAGGTGATGTTGAGCTGCTCCATGAGGGTATTTCTAACACAAAATGCCTGTAAAGTGCCCTGTTTCTTCAGTACAGCAGAGCACAGGGGATAAGCCCCTGGTTTTGAAGTTCTTATTGCCATGGAGGTGCTTTGCAGAACCCTGGGATGGATGCTCAACATGCCAACAGCACCTATAGACTTCATTTAAAAAAGGAAGCCAGCAGCAAGTTCAAATGCATTCATGTAAAGACGGAGGTAACAGAAAACTTATCCAGGGAAAAGCAGCCTTCAGTACACCAAACGCATTGCAATACACTAAAAAATAGGGTCTAACATGCTGCTTGAGTCCATTCTGGAATAAAAAAAAATACTTGTATACTGCAGCACCTTCATTTGTTGGGCAGATCTGGGTAGTTTTAAGGCAGCCACAACCCAGACTGTGCCTACAGGAGCTTGGGAAAGCCACAGCTGACAACAGTTGTGTGCTGCACCTCTGAAGGTTTGCGCTAACTTCACTGCACACCATGGCCACACGCCCATGGAGAAGGGCTTTTGCCCAGGAAAGCAGACCTCTTTGCCGGATCCCAGCCTACTTAACCCAGTGGTACAGGGGAAACCTCGCTAACCACCCAGTGACAAGGTCAGAGTGAAATAGCCCAGAGCCAAGAAGGCATTTTATGAACTGGCAGAGCCCAGGTTTCCCATCAAGGTTTGCCCAGGAAGTATCTCCAAGGAGCCATGGGTGGTGTAAGAGGTGCTTTCTCTCACCCTGCCTACATTTTGTCCCAGGTAATCTCAGAGGCAGCTGCATGTCAGGGGGAACAGCTCACAACGGCTGAGCACCGCAGCGAGCCCTTGAGGGATGGAAGCAATACCAAGAGAAAAGTCCACATGAGCAGAAAAAATGCTCATTCCTTTAAACCCTCACTCACCCAAGAAGTCACTGAATAAAAGCATAGATATTTACATTAAAGCTTTTCTTTTTGGCAATGTTACTGGATTTAAGGGGAAATGAAAAAGCAGAGATGAAGGAGGTACCTTTATCTTATCAGCCATCATTTTTAGAAATGCAAAGGTCTGAAATTTGAAAATGGAGATAAAGTTCAGCAGGGATTCTTTGGCAAAAATTAGAAACATTTATGGATTGTCAGCACTATCCTCCATGTACATATTTAGCAAAGCTTTAAATTTTTAAAATAAGGAAGAAAAAAGTAATTTTTATTGAAAATTATTTCTCAGATGAAAAAAATCTTGGGGATGGCTTGTGGGATTTTTTTGATTGTTTGTTTGGTGACTTTGATATGGTGACCAACTTTGCAAGCCAGGTTGTCTCCCCCACACACACCTCCGGAGCAGGTCAGGGCATGCTGAATCGACCAGAAAGTCTTCTAAACTGGGAAAAGGAGGGGGGGGGGGGGGGGGGGGGGGGCGGGAAGAATGGCCTTTCACCCTGGTCTGGGGCTGGCGTAGCCCAGGGCCGTGCCTGCTCCGGCTCCCTCTAGTGCCGCTCCCCGAGAGGTGCCGGCCAGGCGCTGGGTACCACGGGATGCTCTGACTGCGCATCTTGGGGCTGGAAAACTTGGGGGGGGGGGGGGGGGGCGGAACTGATAGAGTTCACCCCAAGGTGCGTGCAGGCACAATTGCTGTTCCCTGCTGGTAACCTGCTCCATCCCTCAAAACACCGTTTCATTGACCCATTTGCAACCTGGACTAGTCTACAGGGCAGCTCCTCCTGCAATGGACAAAATGGCTCATGTCCAGCATGTACTCCCTGCCATGAACTTTCTGTGGTGATTCCAATAAAGTGTTAAAAACCATAGGAAATGAGAGGTCCAAGCGCCAGTTTACATACCTTATTATATACCTGTGTACTTGCCAACACACACAGAAGTGCTGCATATCAAATATTTGCCCAGGGAATCTGATTCAGTTCATCTCCAAAGAGGAACTGAAATAAATGAGAGGGGCTCACGTGTGGAGTCATCATGAACTGCAATCCACGCCTGCACCAAAACGAAGGCAGCCCTGCTGATATACTTCTACGAGACCCAAAACCAGCACCCAACAAATGCAAACTGTGCTGCTTTGCCCTGCTCCATGTGCAGCCTCTTCAGTCCCATCAATGTCCCCTCCAAGGGACAATTTTACAGCCACTGAGACTATCATCTTGGAGCAAGGGACGATGTGAGGTACTAAAGCACAATCCCTCCAGGCTATGGCCGTAATGTTTGGCCAGCAAGCTGGAGACTGCCCCAGACTCCTTCCCGGTGAGAAGCAGCCTCAGCCTGCCGTGCCCTGGTTGATGCTCACACAGGGCCTGCCCAAAGCCCAGAGCTCCTGGACCACGCAGAGCTGCCTTGTGAGGGGGTCAGTCTCCCTACAGAGTGCCATCTCTGCCTTCTCCCTCCACACATCCTGTACAACACAGCTCTCCAGGACGGGAGCTGACCATGGGTTTAAATGAGGGATGTCACACTGAAATGAAGAAGTCACTGTCACCAGCCACCACCCTTCTCCACTTTGAAAAGCACTCCTGACCACTCCCGCTGAGACCAGGTGGCATCCATGTACATCGGAACAGAAAAACTTGTGGGCAGAAAATGAAGCCAAGGTGAGAAGTGATGGGCACCAAGCGAGTTCCTCGAATTGCAGAGGGGAGCCGAGATAAACAACCAGGGGAAAAAAACTCAGGAGAGGGATGCTGAGGTCTCCCCAGACCATTGGGTGTGCAAGGCGAGTGCCCCCCGTGGGACCTGGGACCCTGCAAGGGTGCTTCACGCATCAGCGATGCCACAGCAGCACCGTGCAGCTTCGCGGCGTGCCGGGAGATGGCAACCTTCATCTTCCCTCTCCCTCCTCCCGGGAAGGGAGCTGCAGGCCTGCTACCGAAACACGCACAGAATAAAGCTATTAAACTCAACAGCCTCACAGATAAGTCCTGTGCAGGGAAACCCCTTTTCAACATTTTTAAATGAATAGGGATTTATTTTTGTATTTAAAGCAATAACATGTATTTGCCCTGCAGCGCATTATCTCCCTCTATATTCTCAAATAAACTACAGAAAATTAGAGTGTCTCTGTTATCTGTTTGCTATCTGTGGTAGGATTAGAGGCGTCATGAACTAAGCTTTGAATCAACAATGTTTTATTGGTTCATGTCACTAAAGACTGGTTAGGACCGAGCTAAATAAGACATCAAGCCTCCCTCCTGCCCATCCACAGCCCAGGCTGAAGCACTGCAGATCCTCTCACAGGCGGCCCCGACTCCTCTTTTTCGGGAGGGGAGAAGAGAAAGGGGATTGCACCACGATTTCCAGCATTCCCTCCCTTCCTTGGGGGCTGAAAGGGCAGATGGTGCTTCACCCCCCTGGGGAAGAAGGGGATGGCCACGGCAAGCTTGCAAGTGCCATGGCCAGGCTGAAAAACCTTTAGTTTAGTCACTGCTTCACTATCGTGTTTCTAGAAAGAGACTTAAATACAAAAAAAAAAGCAACCTGGGAATCTGCGAATCTGCACGCCACCTTTCAGATGTCCCCCATCACACCAGATCCCCCTCATCTCTTGAAGTTGGAGGAGAGTGTTATGCTACAGACAAAACCACTCTGCAAGTAAACACTCGAACCACAGGAAAGCAGGAGGGCAAAGGGATGAGGTTTGTGACCTCTGGAGATCTCTCTTACCATTGGCAACGATCAGGACCAGCAGGACTGGGTCTGCCAAAGCCCAGGACGACATGGCAAGTCAGTCTTCTCATTCTGCCCAGTTCAGAGCAAGCTTTGGCCATTTTTTAAAAAACGTGGTAAAAGGATTGTCGCTGGGGAGGCACCAGCCCCAACCTGCCTTCAGCAACCACAACTCCTAGGCAGACTCCTTTTCTCCAGAGTCACATTTGGTTTTAAATCACTATTTCTAACCACCCAGAAATGGGGAGATAGCCCAAAAAAGACAGCTAGGTCTGAGGCCAGGATGAATCTCTCTGGTGGCACTGGTGCTGCATGGACCTCGTGGTCCAGGAGCAGGGAAGTGATAAAGCAGCGTGTTTGCTTTATTCAGCCCTGTTTGAGCAGCAGGGAGGCTTGGCTGTGCACCCCCTGCCCTGCTCTCCTGAGTTTCTGTTGAGAAAATAAATTTGGAGCTTTGATTTAGTCATTTTCACCTCCAGCCTTCAAGCTGACTTCTCTTTCAAAAAGAGAGATGAGCAAAAAGCCTCTTCATGGGGGAAAAAACCTGGCAAATAAACTGACTGCCACAGATTTTTCCAGAATTATAAAGCAAAATCACACGTTTTTAAAAAAGCAAATAACATCTCTACAAAGGAGTCCCAAATTCCATCCCCCGCAGCAGCCCCCAGCTGGACTGCCAACCAATGCTGATTACTATGATGCTCTAAAAGAAATCTGATTTACAGCTCCAACAGACACAGTCCATCTCTGCACTCACATGAGAAAACCTGGCACTGTGTTTGGTACGGGTTTTCTTTTGCAGCTCTATTTTTCCTAGTGGCTCCCCGAGCTGATGGCTGCAGCACAGAGGGAAAAGGGACCAAGGACATTTGGGAAAGGAAAACAGGTGGATCACAACAAAAAGAAGGGGAAGAGGGAAAATGAAGAGTGGGGATGGAGACATGCCCCACTACCCCAGTAACCTGGCAGAGCTGCCATCCTTTTGGTGCAGATTCCAGCTGGAGGTGCCCTTCTTCCCTCCCGTGCCATGCTGGTCCCGTTTCCAGGCCCAAAGAGGACAAATGATGCTTCTTTCATGATGCAGCACCCACCTCTGCAAGAGCCAGCCAGGGCAGCCCCTTGCTCTGCCCACATTCCAGCCCCAGGAGGAGCTTGGTAACCCATTGCTTTGCAGCCAGAGCATCTCCCTCCCAGCAAAATGAGACTTGGGGTGGTTGCAAATACAGGTTACATCTTCCTTACCTGGCTGGTGAGGGAAAAGCACTTTTTCCCAAAAACCTGGTCCCAGACGTGTTGGTGTGATTCTCCTTTCCTCTTTCCTACTAATTTTTTTTTTCTTTTGACTGTATAAATGCCATTCCACGACCCCACAAGTCAATTGAGGAGTGACAACCATGCACAAGAACCACAGCATTAGTTTGGGTGTTTGTGCTCAGTGTGTTGCATTACATAGAGCAGCGAGTTCTACTTCTCACTAAATAACCTCTGGTTCTATGCATATAAGAAATGCAGCCAGGCTGTTTCCTCAATAAGATGTCCTTACTTAGTTTTTCTATTACTGTTATCAGAGAGGATCAAAACAGACAGATGCATTTACTGTTTTCCATCAAAAGATAATAAAAAGAAACAGTTTATAAAATCAGATTATATGAAAAATTGCCTAATGATTATAATTTCTAAACCCATTGCTGAATAATGATGTATTCAAGAGTTGTCATCGAATGATGAAAGAAACCTAATATGAAAGACTTTCCCTATGAAGAATGACTACAGATGAATTGCACAGAGATACAATCCTCTGATAAAGGACAATAAGAGCCTCTAGAACACTTAATAATAGACTACTCAGGATGAATTGAGTATTGCAATAAAAGCCCATAAATTAAAAAGTTTCAAAATGATTTCTGATAAAAGACATGCCAAGGTGAAATAAAAAAAAATCCTTGAAATCAACAAATGTACTGGCTACAGCACATTAGGTAATAGAAAATGTACTCTACAAACTCAAAATAATTGATTTTAAAGAGAATATTATCACACCTTATACACAACAAGCTTTGCCTTGGAAAAATCTTTCATGTAAGTCAGATCAGGGTATGGACGTACATGCACCAGCTGCCCAGGGGGGTCAGCCATCCCCATGGGTGGGATTGGATGCACTTCCGCTGTGCTGCCGAGCCCCCAGCCTGAGCTGGGAGCTCAGGAGCTCTGCGAGGAAGAGCCCGAGGGTGAAGGTCAGTTCTGCAAGCAAGGGGGAAAGCAGGATTTAGGTATCTACCAGCCTCCTCCCAGCCCAGGGCCCCCAGTATGGCTCTAACCTACCCTCAAATCACCAAAGACCATTAAGCTTTGCTGGTTTTTGTTAAAGAGCTTCCTGGCTCCATAAAGCTTTCCAGGACCCTCTCTGGCATCAATTGGGCAGGTGGGCATGGCAGGGCTCCCTCAGCAGCACTGGGATGCTCCCAGGCCATCGTGTGCCCCAGCACCGAGGAAAAGCCAAATGCAGGCACATCCATGACCTCCCACTGGTGATGGGCCCTGCTGGCTGTGATGGCCGGTGAAAGGCCAGTGCCAGGTGAGAAGGCAGGGCCAGAAGTCCACACTTTTTGGTCTCAGAGGCAAAGAAACCCAAAGAATGGGACTGGAGATTTAGCCTTCCCTTGGGCCTCTCCTACCAGGCCAACAGGCTGACCACAACACGGTGTGTCTGGAGGCACTCAGCTGCAACCTGGCTTGTGCACTGTGCTCAGAGCCAGTAGGCCTGCCAGGAGGAAGGTAGAAAATGGTTTTATGATGTTAGATATGGTCTGTAATGCAGATGTCTCTACTTAAAATAGCTGCTCATTCGCTGTTGCACAGGGAACCAAGATGATTTATTATAAGCTGTGCCAGCATATATTATTCATGTTGGATGCAAGGAAAGGTCTTTGATATGTATCTGAAAAAGCTTCAAATCCATAAAAGAGATAAACTTGTATTAATAGTGTTACCCAGAGTATAGATGAAACTCTCAGACACATCTTCATATCACGTAACGTAGTGTAGGACTACTATACTTATACAACCTGTGCATTAATTTTACTTAGAAGAGAAATTCATTACCATGTCCCTACAGAGGGAGAGCTGACCCAGCCAGTGCTTTCCAGGCACGTTATTAAGCTTTTGTTTGCTTTTGATGCCCACCACAGCCCATGTTGATGCACATGCCCTGGGAGCCTTGCTTAGTGCAAACTTCCTTGTCAAACCCACTGGTTTTGACTCAAAATTACATTGGTCTGCCCTAAACCCCTCGTCATTCAGGCAGCGAGTGAGGGAATGAGAGGATCTGTCCAGGAGCCCCTTGCTCCAAACTGAGTCGTTACGTCCCCACGTCTCCTGCCAGCTCTGGGATTAGACTGTGACTAATTATGGCTTTATTTCCTTTAATAAAGAGACACCCAAGCGTTCAGCACAATTGCAGCAGAAAACAATAATCATAAAGTCTCCTGCTAAATGTCTGCAATTAGAGCATTCACTATTAATTGCACTAATTAACCTCACACACAGAGCAGCTGCTGAAGCGGGCGCAGGGAGAAGCGGCTCCAGGGAGTTTCCCCAGCCAGCAGCAGCACTGCACCATGGAGCAAAGCTCCCCAAAGCATCCTTCTGCCACACAGGACCCTCCCAGCCCACAGCAAGCAAGGACAGCCTCTTCCCTGGATGGCATAAACAATTAAAGTTGGGGAGAGGAGGAAGGCGAGTGAGGTGGATTTTGATGCTTGTCATGGCCAGGTGATTTTGCCATCACTGGTTGCATGGGGAAAGTGATCACTTTCTTATGACTGTTTGATTAAAAGCAATTATTTGGGGGAAAAAACCTCAAGCCTACAATACCAGAAAATGGGCTGGAGACCTTACAGAAACCAAGCCCCAGAGGAAGCTGAGCAGGGCAGTGTATCTCCATCCAGCACAGCCCCCTGTCCAACACCCTACATCTTCAGCTCTCTCTTCCTAGCTTTGCTCTTGTTCAATTTTTGTTTGCTTGGCTGGTTTTTTTATTTCTCTCAAATGATATCTATTTTTAATTTCCTAAACTCCAGAAAAGTCCTCTAACTTTCTTGTAGGCTCTCCAATTCTCATTCCCAGAGTATACAATACAACAAAAAGAAGACAAACAAAAGTCAGGGAGACCAAGAGCCCAAGCATATCTCTCAGTAAAGTGGCCATTGTGCTTTGAGTGAGAGTACAGCCCTGTTTCATCTGGCAGCCAGGGTTGGAATTAGAAGAGAAGGAAATATTTTCTAATTTTTCCTGTCTTCACAAGCTTCTATCTTTATGTCACCTCATTACTGCTCCTACATGATACTGCTACCAAAACCACCACGTTGACCTGTAGACAGGAAGGAGAACAACATGGAAAGGGAACAAGAGAACCCATTTTCATCCCAAACTTTCTGCCCTTGCTTGCACTACCAGCCTTAATTCACTCACAGCACATAGTCCCAGGATTTGCTCCAGCCAAACACTCTTAATCCAGGGGTGCCTGAGACACAGATACCCCTGCACCCCCCAGCCCATGAGGCAAGGCACGCTGCAAACAGTGCTGGGCACAGATTTCAGCTTTCCAGCCTGCGCCAGTCCACCACGTCCCTCCTGAGACCCTGATGCTCTGGGAGAGGGGCTGCCCCTGCTCTCCAGCTTCAGACCTGCCTCAGAGTAATTTCTGGGAGAGGTTCAGTCCATTTCTGCTTGGCTTTCTTAGCCGGAATACTCATATTTTCCCATCTGTGCGTTATTTTAAAGCTCTTTCTCTCCCTTCCTTCCTTTTTGACAGAAAATGTGATGCTTTTGTTCCCATTCTTTCTCTGGCCCTGATCCTGTGAAAAAAAAATAAATGCCACAACATCTGAAGTGGCTGCATAGTGGGTAAAATCCTGGCTCCCTTGAAACAGAGAGTAAAACACCCATTCATTCCCCTCCACCGTAGCGCTCACCCCGTGACTTCAATGGGACAAACTCACAGGGCATAAAGTTGTTTGTTGTCCCTTAAATGGCTCCATTGTCTATTGTTGGAGCTCTTTCCTGAGCTCTAAATCTTCCTTTAGCTCTGCTCTTCGCCTGTCCGAGGGCCCTAAGAGGAGAGACACCCTCCAAACACAGCAAGTGCCTTCACAGGGTACTGGCATTGCTCTGAGCAAGAGGATATTTGTCCTTCTAAATACACTTTCTGCCCCATCTCTAAGGGCTATATGAAGGTCTCCCTCTCTTTATTAATGGTTTTGTGTTGCAGCAATAACGAGTAACTCCCCCCCCCTCCCGGAAGAATAAGGACCCCATTTTGGCAGCTGCCTCGGTGAATCCCTACCTGCCTCGCTGCCCCCTAGCCCTGCCATCCACCTGCAAGCCAGGGCAGGCTGGCTGCCTGGGCTGGCAGGGAATTGGTCTGCTCGTCCAGCCTCAAAACAGGCAGAGCTGAGCTTTACAGTGCCAAATCCTTGTGACTGGTAGGGACTAAGGAGAAAGAGCTTTTTCTAAGAATACATGTAGTTGAATACATTAGACATGGTTCCTCTTCAGAGCCTCATGCCTGCTGAAATCAGACATAAAAGGTCTGTGTCCTTCAGAAATCAACTTGCTTTCAAGAATGTGGCACTTGTGATTACTGCAAGGAGGGGAAAATAAAAATATCTTGGATCAGCTGAGATGATCCAGGCAGGCCTTTCTGGGAAGTGCCTGAATCCGACACATTTCAAGGGGCTGGGGAATCTGGCAGAGCTCTTCGCAGCGCAGCTGCGAGGAGAGTGGAGCAGGGGACCTGCAGCCTGCCCCCAGCCCCGCACTCCGGCCCTCGCTGGACATTTGTCTGTTCTCGGGAGGTATTTGGAGAGGATTCAGTGACTGGGGGCGGGGGGTGGTGTTAAAATCCCCATTGTTGGGCGGCTTCAGCTGCCGCAACTGCCGGGGCGGAGATGCGGGGACCTGCCACACGGTGTCACCGGAGATCGCCGCATCCCCGGCCCCGCAGCGAGGTTCAGACACCATCGGTGGGTGCAAGCGGGTTTTGGCCGTGCTGCCGAGGAGCCTCCCAGCCCTACAGATAACCTCTGGCCCCATCGCCTCCTCTTTGGTGTTTTTTTCCAACCCTGCTTTCCCTTTTTCTGCTTACTTTCTGTTCATTCCTTCTCCTCCATACTTGTCCCACCCGTCCTCCACTGCTAGCATCCCCAGAGCATCTCCAGCCCTGGACTTCCCTCCAAAACGCTTCTCAGAGTGAGGACAGCCATGCAGTACAACTTGGGCTGCTTGCTTGCTGGGCTGTCTTACTTCAGTGTTTCTGTTTTAGTTCTTTGGGTACTCACATTTTAAGCTAGCTGGTCAGTTAGATTGAGCCCACTTTAACAGTGATACACCAGCATGGCGAGCGCTAAAGGTGTAGCTCTCTATATCATTCCTGACTTACTCCAGGACTGCAGGGGAATATAGGTTTGAAATATAGCTTGCCAGTATTTATCCTTGCTAACCCCACATTGAGAAAATCGTAAGAGATACTACCAAACAGACCTTTTCAAGCAAAGTGTTGCTTTGTACATTGGCTTTACTCTGGTACTACCAAGGCAGCGTTAAGAGAAAAGCTCAGATGGTGTGACGATACTTTTTTCTAGGCAGAAGAGACTACACAGCTGGCAACACAGGTTTCAGTGGATATTTCCCTTAAATGAGATTTTTAGTAGCATTGACTCACAGCAGCCCACAGGAAAACTCTCCCAATGCCAACATCTGAAAATTCATACCCAGCTTAAGCCCGGCTGCACTGGCAGCATGGTCTGACTCCTGCAGTCCAGCATCCTCACCAAGGTGGGACTGACACCCATGGTCCAGCACCGGGTTAGGTCATGCTCACTGCCAAGCACTGGGAACATCCATCTCAGGCAAGGAGATGCATCTACTCAATTTTTTCCACTACAGGCAGCAGAGCTAGCAATTTTGCCCCCCCCCCCTTTAAACAAGAGCAGATCTCACGCAAGAATGTATTAGCAAGAATCCAACCAATGAGGTTCTAAAACTAGATGTGTACTCTGGGGTTGCCAATAACAGGGATCAATAGGCACCAAATGTGATTTTATGGCCTTCTGGAATATGAAAATGGTTCAGCTGAGGCATCTGAACGGACACTTTGCAGTCATAGAGACAATTACTAAGAACAATTTCAGAGACTAAGTAAAGGCAATCGCTCCCTTTGGCCAGAACTGCACCACCTCCAGCACAGCAAGCTCCCACTTCATACCTGGGTTCCCAAGCATTGACAAATACAAAATCCATTAGAGCAAACGGGAGGACAAATGGCAATCAGCAGCACAACCCTACAATTTTCTATGGTGAAGCAGCACACACTTACACCAGATAGGAGTGTTTTGTGAACATTTCTTGGAAGTTTGGAGTTTCCTTCCCATCCAAACTTCCCTTTCCCTGCCAACTGCCTTCCCCTGCCCTCACATAATTTTTGGAGTCTGGTATTGGCCAAAACACTGTTTTCATCCAAAAGGGACCTGAATTGCTCCATGGAGGAGTGTAACACTGAGATTTCAGCCCACCCTTCACCAGCCTGGGAGAGGCTGGGACACTAAAGGCACTTAAAGAGTGCTGGGCACAAAATGTGCTGTATCCTGTCAGACTCTATCAGCCATTCACCTGTGTTAATGCTGTCCTAACCATCCTCTGGGGAGCTCCGTTATGGACTGAGACCCATCACACAACCACTAAACACAGAGATCGGTGGATTAAATAGGATGGGAGAGTGTAGCAATGCAGGAGACACACAGGGCAGCAAGTCTGTGCTGCTAGGGGCTCCCCATCCGAGGGTGAAGGAGAGGTGATCAGTTTGCTTTGAAACACTCATTAGAAATTGGAAGAAAAAGATCTGTATACCTTTCCAGAACGAATAGTGGATGTCTTGCAGAAAAACAATTCTGTTACAATAACAACAAAAATACATATATTTTTGTTGGAAAGTTCTCACCACACAAAAATTCAATGGGCTAAATCAGAACTTTCGCCTTGGGGCAGATGAGCAGTCACGATGGTGTGAAATGCTGCAAACGGAGACGAGTAGGAAACCAGGCTAAGCCACAGCAGAATTATCCTTTGGTCTATCCACTGGGACTCTCTTCTCTATGATGCCAGCATAGACACACTTCACATAATGCTATTCTCAGACAGAAGATTATCGGTGCACTCGCACAGGCATAAAGAGGAGGGTTGCTCTACAATGAGACACCTTGAACAAACAGCAAGCTGAACCCTAACCTCCGCCGGTACGGCATGCTGAGGATTGCTGAATGCAGGTCAGCAGCCCTCCCACTGCCACTGGCACGCTGCAACACAAAAGTTACAGCTCTGGCTTACTACTGAGCCAGCCAGCAAGAAAGCATTTACACCAGTGAGTGTGAAAACAAGCTGCAGCCGTACAAGGCAGGCTGGTATCCGTGTGATAGGAGTTATGTTACTATTTCAGTCCCCCCCAAAAGAAGTGGTCTCCAAATCAAAATTGTTATAGCACTACAAAAGCAACATCCAGAACATATACCTGTTTATAGGGGGCGAGACTTAAATCAAAGTGTGCTGCCTTCACCTTACAGAAAGCTGTTGAGGTCCTGGAATTAAACCCAAACAATCTCCCGGGCAGTAAAACAGTATCTTCAGTTATTAAGGAAGAATACAGCTTTATAAAGCCTGCATTGTACAAAGGGCACTGGGACTAGAAAACAGTTGGAGCTCATGGCAGGAGATTTGTGCCGTCTTCATGGACCACATATAGCTACTTACAGAGCAGTTACGCATGTACTAGAGGGAAGAAATTAAACATGCAGTAATTAACAGGCAGCAAGACTACTATCAGTTTCCTTCTGTCTAAATGAGTGTGGTTGCATGCTATCCGTCCTCTTCCTCCCAGCCAAAGCCCATGCCTGAGCCCCACACTGCCCCCTCTTTTCCCCACCGCCTTCCCAGAGGCAAGGCCTTACAGGGAATGTGTCAAAGCACGTTTCAGAGTAATATGGCTGGAGAGCTGCATTCAGATCGGCGTGTTCTAATGTGTCTGACAACATTATATTCTGATCCAGCTCTTCACGTAACCTTCAATTTATTTCTAAGCCCCTGTGTTTATTTAACCGAATCTGTCTTCCGTCGTTTGGAGCAGTAGCACTCAACCTTTAAACAGCCCAAGAGCCACTTCAGCCTCGAACAGATGCAGAGAGCTCCCGAGTCAGGGAGTCACAAAAGAGCCTGGCGCATTGTGCCGCAGGCGCCGAAGCTCACCGAGCCCCGTATTATTCATCGTGCCGGCGCCAGCACCTCAGCAGAGGTTGCGAACCACATGGCTTTGCTCTGCACTCAGGAAGGGAGTGGGTGTTTCAAGGCTGGGCCATGCCAGTGGGGTGGCACATAGGGACAAGGTTGGGCTCCAGCACAGCAGGAGCTGGACAGGGAGGTGCAGGAACTCTGCAGCTGGAGGGCTGTAAGATCAAGGCTTCGATGAGGTGCCACAGCTCTCTCCTGCAGCCTTGGAGAGCCAGCTTTCAGTGTTTTGGCATGCTGACCCATCCTTCACAAGATTACAGCTCTGGTGCCACCAAGGCACATGCACGGCGACCACCAACAGCTGTTGGATCCAGTGTGCCAGCACAAACACAGAGGCAGCTCTTGCAGAGGTGAGCTGCAGTGTCATCATCTCCCTCTAACAGCAGATAAGATCACTGCTTGCTCAATCATTTGTGAGCATCAGCGCATCCTTGCGATACATTCATCTCAAGAAAGGCCTCCTTTCCCCAAACCTCTCCTTCTCCCACCCAGTACTTTCCGGCTATAAGCAGAACCCAAGTCATATGCCAGACTGGTCCCAGGTGGGAGCAGCCCCAAGCACGATGCCACAGCCTCACCGATGCCCCAACATCCAGCAGTTCTCCCTGTCCTGTCAAGGCAGTCAGCACCATCCCAGGCACCCAGCCCACCAGCAGCTACCCCCGAGGTGGCAGCAGTGCCCACATTGGCACCCAGGCTAAATCCATCGGGATTTCAGTCACTTGCTGCTACATTCCCAGCAGCAGAATCATCAAGAGGCCCAAAAAGGTGGGCACCCTCCACCAGGGGGTGTGGGCACCAGGATCAGTCCTTTCTTTGGCAAGGGCTGGGGAGGGGACAGGAAAATTTTGTCTGTGACAAA
Organism: Leptosomus discolor; assembly: GCF_034619465.1. Lineage (NCBI taxonomy): Eukaryota > Metazoa > Chordata > Aves > Leptosomiformes > Leptosomidae > Leptosomus > Leptosomus discolor. The sequence continues at coordinate 24,154,426 of NC_141392.1, read as the reverse complement.
TCCATCTGCCTATGTCTGAACGTTTGTCACCCAGAGAACAAAACCTCAATGGTTTCTTGTTGCTTTCTCTTTCAATTCACCAGAGTTTTGTGCTGGCTTTGGGTTCACCATGTATCATTTAGAAACCTAATGCAATTTATAGGAAAAAACCTTGGCTTGCTTTTCTGTTTACTGTTCCCAAGCATAATGAAAATGTTAAAATGCTAAGTCACTTGACACCTGCCACCCCAGTAATGCACTTGCTTTACTTTTTTTGTAGTTACAAGAGTTGGTGAATATATTTAAAGCTCTTCAATTCACTTAAGTCGAGAAAGACATGCTGCATATTCAATGAAATGCCACAGTTGTGACATGTTCCATATCCTCCTCTGTGTTAAGTCTCTTCATTTATTCTTTTACAGTCACAGAATTTATTCTGTTATGAATAAAATTATCTCTGATGTCCTTCAGAAAATAATGTAGGGCTTTTGACTGAATGCAGAAAGTTCAAGGAAAATATTCCAGGTGTCCAGGACATGAAGAACAAGTCATTGAACCTTTTTCATTGAGCTGTCATCTCTTCCTCTGGCTTGCGTGCTGCAACCCCCAGTTCCAGACAGGCTTCTGCCTTAGTGAATAATGATTAACAGCACTGAAGCCTTTAGTCTGTTGAATGCCAGCCCAACACACCAGAGTGATGTGGGCTGGTACTTAAAAAATAAAATAATGCCTGTGGCCCAAATTCTCCTCTGGTTCTGCCGAAGCAAGTTGCCAAGTGAAAGAAATCACAGGGATTTGTAACCATAAAGAAACCATCTCTGTTTGTTACCCCGCTCCATACGACACCTAGCATTTTGCATTAAAATAGCACTTCAGGTTGGCTTATTTCTTCTGAATCTTTAGAATAGGCAGCCTGAGCTTCCTGGCCATGGGTGGGAGTCAGACACATTGCAGCTTTACCCAACGTATGCTTACCTTTAGCTTTTGTTTTAGGGCTGGCACAAAATGAAGCACCCTGAGGACCAGAGCTGGTTCAGCCGTGACAGGGAGTCGTATCCCAAGGCTGGAAGCAAAGCCCTGGGAAGAGGGGAGAGTGGTAGCGGGGTAGCGAGGGGAAGGCTACCAGCTCAGCAGTCCGTGCTAATAACTGTTCAGTTGGTCAAGTAGCACACATCAGGCGAGCAATTTTCTGTAGACTCATGTAAGCCTGTTCCTCCTGAGGAGAGACCACACCACCCAATGAGGTACCTGCCCGGGGAGGCTGGGATGCAGGGATGGGGTGGGAAGCAAGCAGCCAGGCTCTCTGAGCACTATAGCCCCCGAGCTGCAAGCATGGTCACCCGCAATGTGGGTATTGCAAGAGGGAGGAGGCCAATTTTGGGTAGTTGTGCTTCAGTCAGCAGCTCTGAGCCCTGCAAATGTGAGCACAAGTGACCCAGGGCAAGACTTGACTGGTGACTGCAGAAGGTGAGGGAAGTAATGCCTTTCCTCGGATTTCTTGGGGTTTTGGTGGGATTGTTTGCTTGGGTTTTGGATTTTGTTTTAAAGTAAGGATCTTGGTTGTGTTTGAGTTTGGTGACAGCAAGGAGGGTACAGAAATGCCCCGAACAAGCACCTACATCCCCCAAGGGTGTCTCCACTGGGGGTGTGCTGGATGAAACTGTACCTGAACACCTTTGAGCTTGGACCAGCTTTATAACAAAGCATCACTTCCAAGTACATTTACACTGATACCTACAGACTTCACTCCACTCACAGCTTCAGTTGAAGCTACCAGCAGCTCCAGCCTCCTGGAAGTCAGAGCAAGAGTGGTTGGAGAAAAGGGAACCAAAGAGCTTGATTTTCGGTCCTGGGCTTTAGAAACACTGACCATTTTTTTTGCTACTTCCTGAAGCATCCCCTTTCCCAGAGAGCCTCTGCTTTATACACTTGAAATCATGTGCTTTCCTACTTGAGGTCACGAGTCCGTGGTGCTTCTGATTATTTAATGTGACCGTGTAGTTCTGTCTTTTGTAAAAATCTGAGCAAAAGTAGCCCAAGTGGAAGCTGATTGTTGTATTAATTTGGAATATGGATACATAGATGCTCTCTGAACAGCAGAATAAAGATGGGGATATGGACTCATTTTTCTGTGCCTCACAGTGCAATTTTTTCCTCTATTGTCAGCATCATTGTTGATCCTGAAATTATAGTGTCTGAAGAGTTATTCAACAGGAGATGTTCAACATGAAAAAAGAGCCTCAGAAAATAACTGCAAAATGAACATTTAAATAAACCCAGAGATTACAGAGGCAAAATACAAAAATGACTCCAAGAAGCTCATTTGGTTTCATTCCACTACATTTGAGTGTTATCTGAGTGGGAGAAAAAAATCCCAGACTGGTTAGGTATGATGAGAAAAAGCCCAGGCATCTCTCCACCTACATCACAGCCTATTAATTACCCCCAGATTATAATGTGAGTCAGGCATTCAACATTCAACTAAACTGCTAGTCAGAAGCTTTATCAGTTTGTCTGCATCTCTGCTCTATGGAAGAGCTTGGCTTTTGCAGAGGACTAGAATAGAATTGCTCTTGTATAGCTCACAGAGTAGCGGTGGGTTGTTGTGTCCCCCCCTTTCTCAGTTAATCTCCTCATTTTTAAGGCCTGCCTGCTGATTTTCTTTGCGCACTTAGCAGGAGGAGGAGGACATAATTCCCAGTTTCCCCCTACACCCCCAAATAGTCACAGCAAATGGATTTGATAAGCCCTGCCTGGCAATGAAGCTGGGCTTGCCAATGCTGCTCTCCTCCCAGGAAACCAAGTGACCAGCACGTCCACACACCCAGCAAGGAGCATTTTAAAGGTACAAAACTTTCTGAAGAATCCCTAAACCAGGAGTCCCCACTCTGACCGATTTCTACTCAACAACAGTTTCGCTCCTCTCTGCCTCTCACTGGGTTTTTTGAGACCACAGAATACCTTCCAGTCTGCTATGGGGGAGGAAATCAGACTGCTGCTGGTGGTGTGAATAATATTTTGTGATAAGTAAATCTTTTAGGTTTATTTCCAATTATTTTTTTTTAAACATCAGGCTTTTATCTTAAAAAGAATCAATGTTTCTCTGCCTTTGAAGAGCAGAACCCTCCTGATATTCATTACTTGACTCAGCTATTCACTCAGGTCTTTTCCTTTGATGAAAAACTTTGGTTTACAGAGAGTATTTTGCATCCTGATTAGTACATAATGTGACCTACTACTGGAATAAATGGGGTATATAGCACTATCTCGTAAGGTAGAGAGTTTACTTAGTTGTACGAAGAGGGAAAAAAACAACAAACAAACCCTTGAGAATCATTATCCAACATAACTACTTACTCAAAAATAAAGGGAGGGGGGCCACCAACCAAAATGGGCACCTTCTCCTTCCCATCTTGCTTCAAGGAAGAGTCTCGCATCACAACATTCCACCTGCCCAAGACCTGCCAGCCAGCAGCTTGTCCTGCTTCTTCCTAGGCTTGAAGTCACAGATACTCAAGGAGGAAAAAAAGGTGCAAATCAATAAAGGCATCTCTACAGCAAGAAAAGTCAGAGTTACACCAAGGACCAATAAATATATTCTTTAATTATTTCTGTGGCAAGGCTATGATTAGCGACAGCAACAGCGATTGTGTTGGTTTCAGTGTGTGCATAAACATTAGCCAGACAGCACCTTAAGCCTGAGCATCCAGAGGAGTTTGCACATTTAGGACCATTTTGAGAAGAACATTCGAAGCACCTTTCCTGAGAGCAAACTTCACTAGGTTTCCCTCATCAAGGACTCTCCAGAGCCCAGGGAAAAGATCCTCCTTGCATGCAGGGGCAAGGCCAGGTGCCAAACAAGGCTGCCCACCCCTCCCCGCGCCTCCCCCAGCCCTGCCCTCTGCTCACCCACACCCCCCCGAGAAGTATATAAGTCCATCCTGGGGCCTTGCTCAGGCTTTGCTACCCTGGCTGCTCTCTCCTTGGGGTTTCTGGCAGATGCTGATACCCAAAAGCAGGCAAGCAGAAGGCAAGGTAAAGGTGACACGAATGTTACACATTAACTGTGTGACCGACTGCTTTTTCCTTCTGTCTCATAACCATTCCTATTACCAGGGACCTT